>NC_050444.1:20656534-20691534 GCF_903995425.1 Onychomys torridus | reverse complement strand
ATGGATTGTAGGTTGGTTATTCTATACTTTACTCCTAATACCCTCTTATGAGTAAATACATACCTTGTTTGTCTTTCTGAGTCTGGGTTACCTCACTCAGGACGACATTTTCTAGTTCCATCCATTTGCCTGCAGATTTCATTGTTTTTTTTTTTTTGCAGTTGAGTAAAAAATACTCCATTGTGTAAATGTACCACATTTTCTTTATCTATTCTTTGGCTGAGGGGCATCTAGAATGTTTCCAGGTTTTGGCTATTATGAATAATGCTGCTATGAACATAGTGGAACAAGTGTCCTTGTGGTATGATTGAACATCCCTTGGATATATGCTTAAGAGTAGTTATATTGGGTCTTGAGGTAGATTTGATTCTCATTTTTCTAAGAAATTGCCATACTGACTTCCAAAATGGCTGTACAAGTTTGCACTCTTACCAGCAGTGGAGGAGAGTTCCCCTTGCTCCACATGCTCTCCAGCATAAGCTGTCCTCAGTGTTTTTGATCTTAACCATTCTGACAGGTATAAGATGGCGTTTGTGTTAAACATTTTTTGTGTGTGTTTGTGTGGTTTTCTTCCCCTGGAAGTGCCCATATTTTGTGAGTCTATAGATTTAAGACTTGAGATTTCTAAATTTTCTTCATCTAAACCTTTATTTTTTTAATAATAGGTTTGTTTTGAATGATACTAATTTGTATCTGTTGTAATTTTATTTCTCTCTCATAGACATTATTTTCTTATTACTCATTTTAATTCCTCCTTAAAAAATAGTTCACTAAGGTCCCTTTGTTCAGTTCTACTGTTTAGACCCTTTATTGCAACGGTGGCTCTATTCTTTTTATCACTTTATCATGTGTCAGATGTGGATCTCAGTTGTATTATGGCATTGCTTTTCCCCCATTTCTAAGCTCTGCCATGCTGTTTGTCCCATTTCTCTGGGTTCTAACTACTTTTTCCAAGACCTCATGCTATTCTATTTCGAGCTTTTGGTGTTTCAGATTATTTCTTCCATTTACCAAATTCATGGTCACATACTCAGGTTTTTCTCTTTTTCCTTGTCACCATTTTTTTTCAGCAAGTTGCTCACTTTTCTTGTTTTTTTTTTCACTCATTCATTTTCTTTTCTTTCTCTCTCTCTCTCTCTCTCTCTCTCTCTCTCTCTCTCTCTTTCTTTCTTTCTGGAAAATGCCTAGTACCTTTGGAGTTGAGAAGAGGGTATTGAATCCTCTGGACCTAGAGTTAATGTTGGTTGTGAGCCACCATGTGGGTGCTGGGAATTTAATCTGGGTCTCCTGCAAAAGCAATAAATGCTCTTAACTGCTAAGCTAACTCTCAGGCCCCTCAATCCTTTCATTCTGGCATGTTAGTAAGGCCTTGTATGGAGTCCTTCATGTTAGTCTTCATTTTGTTTGAGAGAGGAGTGTCAACTGGACTACATTGGTTCATATGAGAGGAACCAAAGTAGTCTTTTGGTTACATATTTCCTCTCATTTGAGGATATCAGCCTTGAATTCTTGAGATATGTGTTCCATTTGGGTTGCCCATAAGGTCAGTAAATTAGTAAGGGGCTATGGGGATAGGCCTTCCAGGAGAGGAAGATAGAACTCAGTGATATAAAAAGTTAAAGGGGGAATAACAGAACAGAAGGAGTTAAGTTGGGGTGGGGGATGTGAAAGCAGGGTAGAGAAGAGAATATGGGAAGCAGAAATAACACCAAAGACCATTTGAAAAAGTCATAAGGGAATCTAATACTGTAGAAGTTTCATAACACACACACACACACACACACACACACACACACAGAATTAAAGTGAAGTTACCCTATAGTGGGGTGACAATACCACTACTAGTTACAGTAAAGTATGTAGGAAGCCCACTGCCAGAAATAGCTTACCTTTTAGGAGTTGTTGGCCAGTGACTTTCCATAGACCCTCAACACTACAGTTATTACCTACTATTGGTTACCCTCCCCTGTGAACTTGCCCTTAAGTCTCTGTTGCTGAAGACACCACATACTCGAGTTACAGGCCTACAACAACTCTTACAGTAACGTGTCGGTTAATGAAGCATTTTCGATTCTTGCTTCCTTCCAGACATCTAAGATTGGCAGCTCTGGGACTGCTGTAATTCAGCCCCTTCTCTCACCCTGTCTCACCAATTGATAGCCTCCTAAAAATCCAGTCTGCCTGTAAGAGTCTTGACATTCCAGTCTGCTCTTAGCTTGTCTCTAAAGACAAGCCATTTTGGAGACACTTTCACAGCTGTCTGTGTGCTCTGTGCTTATTAGTTTCTGCTGCTTCTCTACTTTGAACAAGAAGGCCTGTCTTTCAGGTTTGTTTCCTCTTAGGTAGTTCTCTGTCTTCTTGAGAGGGAGGAAGCCTGTGCTGTTCTAAAATCAGCAGCCCTGTGTTCACTAGGAATCTTCCTCACTGGAAGTTCTCACTGAACCTTTTGCAAAGATGATCCAGGAGTAGTTGTCTGTGGTTATTAGTTCACTAGCATACAGACACATGGTGTTTTAAAATAGTGTTCTTTGAGCACAGCTGGAGAATGCTGAAAGAGTCGTCTGTTTACTTCTAGATAGGAGTGGAACTTAGAAAAATTATGAATAGCATGTGACTAAGAACATATTCTCTGAGGTCCTGTAAAAGTATCATTTTGGGCCATGCCATCCCTGCACAGGTGGTCAAGGCTGTATAAGGACAGTTGAATATAAGCCTGGAAATAAGAAGTTTTCCTGCATGGTCACTGCTTGCTTCCTGACTTGCTCCTACTTGAGTCCCTTCCCTCAATTCCTTGTGTGATGGACTATGATCAGGAAATATAAGACAACCTGCCCCCATTGCTTTTACCATGGTGATTATCACAGCAATATAAATCAAGCTAACACATTATGCTACTGATGTGCTGCCATTTTCTCCTCTATATGATGACAAAATATAGAACATATCCCTTAGAACTGGGGTGGAATGAAGTTACTTAATACATGTAGACTGTTATTATAACTGTGCCTGCAACACACTGGATTACTACCCCTCCTCCGCCATTTTTCTTATTCTTACGTATGCTTGCCTGATGAAATTAAATTGTAACAGGAAGTCGAGAAGTACATGATCAGATTATAAAGCTTTGAGTTTGAAATAGTGAACATTTATGAATATTTTTCATACTATCTCAAATTTTGCAACTATAGTTAGAATAAACAGAAGGCCTTGTATCTCAATATTCACCTAACTCTATTTTGTGCTTATATCTAATGAATCCTTATTATTTTCTATATATTGTTTTTTAAAAGGAATTTGTATACTTGGAAATTTAAGGTGACAAGTGAGAGGAAAGTAACAGAAAAAGAAAACAAATTACATAAAAGTGTCTTGTTTGGGGGAGCTATTTCATAACTGCAACGGAAGTTAAATCTAAAGCTAATCCTTCCCAGGAACTTCACTTCTTTTAAATTAACTAACTCCAAGGAGTAGTGCAAGATATAATTGAGAAGTAATTAAAATCAAGTCTTAATTTAAGGTTTTGAAGAAATGATGATGAATAGTAATTTGATGCAGAATATGTTGAACATTTGAAAGATGCTTAAGAAAGCCAAATGTTTTAAATTTTCCTTGAATTGATAAATATGGACATGGAATAAATCAACAAAGGAGCTTCTAAGTACAGATTTTTGGAAGATGCTAAAAATAAAATGATCAAAAGAAAGACATGTATCTGTTCAATCCAATAGGGATTTTTGCACAGATCTCTGTGGAGGAATCATCAGTGTTTATTGTTAGCTTCATAATCACATTGCCTATATAAATCATGAATTAACTCACTGACATTTGAAAGGAAATTTAGTAGATTATTCACTGTAATCCTTACAATAAATGCTTCAGAAAGATAATAATTCAATCCTTGATTAAATTTTTATCTGAAAAGCAGGCCAGTCTCATTTTGTGCATTTGAAAAAAATGATTATTGAAATTAACTGGACTTAATTTTGTATCCCTAAATTACTTAAATCTTTGAGATCAATATTTTACTTCTTTGTCTTATTCAGTATAGACATTTTCCATTTCCACGTGGGAAATTGCAGAGTAGTGGAACTGAAATTTCAGTCACTTTGTCCTGAGTTAATATGCTTTCTGTGTTTGCTAGTGATGTGACAGTTTATTAATATTCTGTAGTCACATCAGAATCTGTGGTGTCTTTGATTAAAATCTGTCACCTTTACTATCCAACAATGTGGAAGCATTGCTATTTTTTTCACATTTGTATCCCAAATGGTAAGCATAATATTTGGCCAAAAAAGTTAATCATATGGTATCTACCTATAGCTGATGATCAGTTGCCTATTATTAACTATGAGAGTCATTTGAAGTTGTCTGAGGCAGAAATTGTGTGTACATTCTGTAACTTTGGCTTGGAGACAATTTCCATGATATATGAACCAGGTTCATGAGGAGACAACCTTATTCTTACCATTTTCTAACTTGTAATAAACTGTACCTTCTCATTTTTCTGAGAAACTGACTATGCCTCAAGGCCCAGTTATACTCCATCATTTTCTTAAGAAACTCTTGAACATATCATTCATGGAGCCCTCCAGACTTTGAAAACACTTTTCTGAATTATATAATTGTTACTAAACTGGTTTCTGTTATTTCACACTATCAAGTATATCTATTTTCTTTCATGGCTCAAAGGACAAATTTTGTGTTAATGGTATTGTTTATGTTGCTGTAGTGAAACTGGGGTTAGCACATGTTTGGAGCAGGTTAAATTAACTGTGGGCACAGGAAGGTTCTCTAGTACCAGCTTAATAAGAAATACTTGAAGGATAGTCAATCTAATTTTCATTTATTTATGTGTAAAGGCACAACAACATTAACTGTATCTTACTTTAGATATTGAAATTTTTGAGCTGAGCCCTTTTTTGGTATCTCTGTGAAGATTTATTTACCTTTGGGTCCAACAATGTGCCAGGGCACCATGAAGAGTGGGTATGTGATATAATAACACTAGACCATTTGATGAGCTGCCATTCACAGTGTTACTCTGTAAGTGAGGCACTGTATGCAAGCAGAGTAAGGTCTGCTTTGGAACTGGTGCCTGGGTCCCTCTGTCTAGATTGGGAGGGTAATGCAGGAGGTGCTGAATGAGCTAATTGCAAGTAGATAACCAGTAGGGAATGGACAATGGCATTTGGGCAACTCTTTCTTGGCTCACCAATTAGATAGCTGTTTGGTTTTTGACAATGTGACTTTGGCAAGAGTTATCTGGGAAGAGGAACCTCAGCTGAGAAAACGTCTCATTTATACTGACTTGTAGGCAAGTGTGTAGGGGCATTTTCTTGATTAGTGATTGATGTGGGAGAGTCCAGCCCACTGTGGGTTTTGCCATTCCTTGGCAGGTGGTACTGCTTTGTATAAGAAAGAAGGATGAGCAAGCCCTGTGGAGCAAGCCACTAAGCAACACTTTTCCACACAAGGCCTCTATTTCAGTTCTTTCCTTGACTTCTCTCAATAGAGTGTGACCTGGGAGTTCTAAGCTGAAGTACAGCATTTCTCCTTTAAGTTACTTCTGTCACGGTGTTTAATCACAGCAATAGAAACCCTAAGTCAGCGACTTTTTTTTGGTATTGTGTAATTTCACTCCTTTACCCTTCAGATCTTACCTTTCAGATTCACTATCTTTCTATTCCATTCAAATTTCTCCATTACCTTAATACTTTTATCCTTCTTTTATCTTCTCACAGATATTCAAAATCCATGAAGCTTGAATTACTCCTAACAAAAGAAAACTAGAGGTCAAGGTGACAAACCTTTCTATCAGGAGCTAGGGCATTTGTTTTCTGTGACTGTTCTACGCAGAAGACAGGAGAGGAAAGTGAAAACTTATTTTCTTAATAAAACAAATTGGGCCTCTAGGACCTAGGCCCTGGGACAACCTGTGCTTCCCGACCCCCACCCATTGCTACCCCAGTTGCAGGCCAGCAAGGAAGACTCCTGTCAGCAGGCCTCCCCAACATGCCCTCATTGGACCCTACAATCTACAAGACCCACTTCCTCCCCAACACCCACCCATCCCCCTTCTACCTCAGGGGCTCTCTGAGATATAGAATATGCCAGCTCTGATTGGACCAAGAGGTGATTGACATTCTCCCACCCAAAGAGTCCTGTCTCTAGGACACAGGCCCTGGGGCATAACCTGTGCTCCCTCCTCATTCCAAACCATTGATGCTCCAGTTGCAGGACAGCAGGGAAGACTTTTTCAGGCAGGCCTACCCAGCAACACCCACCATCGGACTCTGCAATCTATAAGACTTACTCCTGCCCCCAACCCCCTCTGACCTCATCAGCTCCCTGAGACACAGAATCTGACAGCTCTAATTGGACCAAGAGCTATGAATGGACCAAGAGTGTCCCCATGAGACACAGACACAGCAAGCACAAATTGGACCAAGAGAAGCTCCCTCAGACACCAACACCTCTTGCACCTACTGCAGAGAAGAGCAGATACCAGTGCAAAAATAATACAACAACACAAAGAGCAATATGGCACTACCAGAACCTAGTGGTTGTACAACAGCAAGACCTGAACATCACAATGTAGAAGAAGCAGAAGAAAGTGACCTTAAAATCAACTTTATGAAGATGATAGAGGCCTTTAAAGAGGAAATGAAAAATTTTCTCAAAGGAATTGAGGAAAAGACAAACAAAAAAATGGAAGAAACCAATAAATTCCTTAAACAAAGCAAATAAAACCAAGAGAAAGCAACTAAACAGGTGAAGGAAACAGGTCAAGATCTGAAAATTGAAATAGAAGCAATGAAGAAGACATAAACCAAAGGAATTCTGGAAATGGAAATGCTGAGCAAGCAAACAGGAACTACAGATGCAAGCATAACCAATAGAATACAAGAAATGGAAGAGAGGATCTCTGGAGTGGAGGATACAATAGAAGAAATAGATTCATCAGTCAAAGAAAACACTAGAGCCCAAAAGGCATAACACAAAAGTTCCAGGAAATCTGTGATAACATGAAAAAAGGCCAAACCTAGGAATAATAGGGATATAAAAAGGAGAAAAATACCACCTCAAAGGCACAGAAAATATACTCAACAAAATCATAGAAAAAACTCTCCCAACTTAAAGAAGGAAATGCCTATGAAGATACAAGAAGCTTACAGAACACCAAATAGATTAGACTCCCCACCCCCCAAATTCCCCTCATCATATAACAATCAATCACTAAACACACAGAATAAAGAAAATATATTAAGAGCAGCAAAAGAAAAAGATCAAGTGACTTATAAAGGCAAACCCATCAGAATAACACCCAATTTCTCAATGGAGACTCTGAAAGCTAGAAGGTCTTGGACAGACATTATGCAGACATTAAGAGACCAGAGATGCCAGCCCAGACTACTATATCATCAGAATAAC
Source organism: Onychomys torridus (assembly GCF_903995425.1). Lineage (NCBI taxonomy): Eukaryota > Metazoa > Chordata > Mammalia > Rodentia > Cricetidae > Onychomys > Onychomys torridus. Next base: position 20,684,103 of record NC_050444.1, on the reverse strand, counting down.
ACCCAACTTCTCAATGGAGACTCTGAAAGCTAAAAGGTCTTGGACAGACATTATGCAGACATTAAGAGACCAGAGATGCCAGCTCAGACTACTATATCCAGAAAAACTTTCATTCACCATAGACAGAGTACACAAAATAGTCCAAGAAAAAGAAACCAGATTTAAACAATACCTATCCACAAATCCAGCTCTACAGAAAGCATTAAAAAGAAAACTCCAACCTAAGGAAGTTAGATGCACCCATGAAAAGACAGGCAATAGATAACCCTATAGCAGCAAATCCCAAAGAAGGGAAATAGACAGACACACTAACCACCAAAAGATAACAGGTACTAACAATCATTGGTCATTAATAATCCCTTAATATCAATTGATTAAATTCACTTATTAAAAAAGACACAGGCTAACAGAATGGATCTGAAAACAGGATCCATCCTTCTGCAACACAAAAGAAACACACCTCAACTTCAAGGACAGATACTACCTCAGAGGAAAATGTTGGGAAAAGACCAATCAAATGGACTTACATAGCAAGCTGGTATAGCTATCCTAATATCTAACAAAATAGACTTTAAACTAAAATCAATCAAAAGAAAATGGAAAGGGCATTACATATTCATGACAGGAAAAATCCATCAAGATTAAGTCTGAATTCTGAACATTTATGTCCCAAATACAAAGGCAAACACGTGTGTAAAAGAAACAACACTAAAGCTTAAATTGCACATCAAACCCTACACACTAATAGTGGGAGACTTTAACATCCCACTATTACCAATGGGCAGGTCTGACAGACAGAAACTTAACAGAGAAATAAGGGAATTAACAGATGTTATGACTAAATGGACTTAGCAGATCGCTACAGAACATTCCACTCTATACAAAAGAATATACCTTCTTCTCAGTAACCCATGAAACCTTCTCTAAAATTGACCATATACTCAGTCACAAAGCAAATCTCAAGAGATAAAAAAATTAGAATAACCTCCTTTATTTTATTGGACCACCATGGCTTAAGGTTCAATTTCAACAACAAAAATTACAAAAGCCTACAGTCATGGAAGCCAAATAATGTTCAACTGAATCACCAATGGTCAATGAAGAAATAAAGAAATTAAAGACCTCTGAGAATTCAATGAAAATGAATGTACAACATACCCAAACTTATGGAACACCATGAAAGCAGTGCTAAGAGGAAAATTCATACCACTAAATGCCCACACAAAGAAGTTGGAGAAATCTCACACTAGTGACTTAACAGCACACCTGAAAGCTCTAGAACAAAAAGAAACAAACTCACTTTTAGGAGGAATAGACACCATAAAATAATCAAAGTGAGAGCTGAAATCAATAAAAATAGAACCAAAGAAAGCAATACAAAGAATGAATGAAGCAAAGAGTTGGTTCCTTGAGGATATCAACAGATAGACAAACCTTTATCCAAACTAACCAAAGGTCAGAGAGAGAACATCCAAACTAACAAAATAATAAATGAAAAGGAGGACATAACAACAGACACTGAGGAAATCCAGAGAACCATCAGGTCATTCTTCAAAAACCTGTACTCCACAAAATTGGAAAATCTAAAAGAAATGGAGAATTTTCTACCAAAATTAAATCAAGACTAGATAAACAATTTAAATAGACCTATAAGCCCTAAGCAAATAGAATCATTAAAAGTCTCTCCCCAGCTCCTAAAAAAAGCCCAGAACCAGATGGTCTCAGGGCAGAATTCTACCAGAATGTCAAAGAAGAGCTAATATCAATCCTCCTCAAATGGTTGCACACAATAGAAACAAAATGAACACTGCCAAACTCTTTTCACAAGGCTACAGTTACCCTGATACCCAAACCACACAAAGATGAAACAAAGAAAGAGAATTACAGACCAATCTCCCTCATGAACACTGATGCAAAAATACTCAATAAAATACTGGCAAACAAAATCCAATAACACATAAAAAAAATAACCCACCATGATCAAGTAGGCTTTACCCCAGATATGCAGGGTTGGTTCAACATATGAAAATCTGGCATTGTAATCCACCATATAAACAAACCGAAGGGGGGGGGAACACATGGTTATCTCAATAGATGCTGAAAAAGCCTTTGACAAAAATCCAACACCCCTTCATGATAAAGGTCTTGGATAGATCAGAAATACAAGGAACATACCCAAACATAATAAAGGCAATTTATAGCCAACATCAAATTAAATGGAGAGGAACTCAAAATAATTCCACTAAAATCAGGAACAAGGCAAGGATGTCCACCATTCCCATATTTATTCAATGTAGTGCTTAAAGTTCTAGCTAGAGCAATAAGACAACAAAAGGAGATCAAAGGGATAGAAATTGGAAAAGAAGTCAAACTTTTGCTACTTGCAGACGCTATGATAGTGTACATAAGTGACCCCCAAAATTCTACCAGGGAACTCCTTCAGTAATGTGGCAGGAAAGAAGATTAACTAAAAAAAATCAGTAGCCCTCCTATATACAAATGATAAGTGGGCTGAGAAAGAAATCAGAGAAACAGCACCCTTTAAAATAGTCATAAATAATATAAAATACCTTGGAGTAACTCTAAGCAAGTGAAGGATCTGTATGATAAGAACTTTTAAGCCTCTGAAAAAAGAAATTAATGATGTCAGAAAATGGAAAGATCTCCCTTGCTCATGGATAGTTAAGATTAACATAGTAAAAATGACAATCTTAACAAAAGCAATCTATAGATACAATACATTCTTCATCAAAATCCCAACACAATTCTTCACAGAACTGGAAAGAATAATACTCAATTTCATATGGAAAAATAAAAAACTCAGGATATCTAAAACAACCCTGTACAATAAAGGAACATCTGTAGGCATCACTGTCCCTGACCTCAAGCTCTACTCTTGAGCTATAGTAATAAAAACAGCTTGATACTGGCATAAAAAACAAGTAGACAAATGGAATTGAAGACCCTGACATTAATCCACACACCTATGAACACCTGACTTTTGACAAAGAAGCCAAAACTGTACAATGGGAAAAAGAAAGCATCTTTAACAAATGGTGCTGGTATAACTGGATGTCTACATGTAGAAGACTGCAAATAGATCCATGTCTGTCACCATGAACAAAACTCAAGTCAAGTGGATCAAAGACCTCAATATAGATCCAGTTACACTGAACCTGATAGAAGAGAATGTAGGAAGTAGTCTTGAATGCATTATCACAGGAGAACACTTCCTAAATATAACACAGTAGCACAGACCCTGATGGGAAACCCTGAAACTGAGCAGCTTCTGTAAGGCCAACAACATGTTAAAGAAGACAAAATGACAACCTACAGAATGAGAAAATATCTTCACTACTCCCACATCTGACAGAGGGCTGACATCTAAAATATATAAAGAACTCAAGAAACTAGACATCAAAATACCAAATAATCCAATTAAAAAAAAAAAGGGCTACAGAACAAAACAGAGACTTCTCAACAGAAGAATCTCAAATGGCTGAAAGACATTTAAGGCATTTCTCAACATCCTTATTCACTCAGGGAGATGCAAATCAAAATGACTCTGAGACACCATCTTGTAGCTGGAGACCTTCTCTCCAGCCCCTGCCAAGCCATGTTAGTCCAACAGCCCACTTATAAAATAAACATACAGATGCTTATATTATTTAAACTGTTTGGCCATTAGCTCAGTCCTACCATTTTCTAGCTCTTACTCTTATATTCAGCTCATTTCTATTAATTTATACTTTGCCACGTGGCTCGTGGCTTACTGGTACCTTACATCTTCCTTCTCCTGGCGGCCACTGGCAGTGTCCCCTTCTCCCTGGAAATAATGATGGGGATAAGTGAACCAAGCTAGTGGGAACTCATGAACTTTAGACCAACAGCTGTGGAGCCTATATGGACCTGGATTAGGCATGATAGCTGTGTAGCTTGGTCTGCTTAGGGAGCCTCCTGGCAGTAGGGTCATTATCTATCCATGGTGCATGATCTGGCTTTTAGGAGCCTATTACCTATGGTGGGACACCTTGCACAGCCTTGATGCAGGGGGAGGGGCTTGACATGCCTCAGCTGAATGTAACAGGCTCTGCTGACTCCCCACTGAATGCCCTACCTGTTTGGAGGAGGGAATGGGGAGTGTGTTGGGGGGAAGGCTGGGAGGGAAGTGGGAGGAGAGAAGAGAGTGAGATCTGTGGTTGGTATGTAAAATGAATAAAAAAGAAAACATTCTTAATAAAGAAAAAACCCAATTGACTTATGAATCAAAAAACAAAACAAAACAAAAACAATAACAAAGGATGTTGATAATATTCTAATATATCCTTGTTAAAATATTTTTTAAAAAATTTGAGGATGGGCTGGAGAGATGGCTCAGAAGTAAAGAGCACTGACTGCTCTTTCAGAGGTCCTGAGTTCAATTCCCAGCAACCACATGGTGGCTCATGGCCATCTGTAATGAGATCTGGCGGCCTCTTCTGTATATATAATAAATAAATAAATCTTAAAAAAAAAAAGACCAAGATTGGAAAAGCACAGGGACAAATAGCCAAACTAATGGAAGCACATGAATTATGAACCAATGGCTGTGGAGCCCCCAGCTGGAGCAGGCCCTCTGGATAAGTGAGACAATTGAATAGCTTGAACTGTTTGGGAGGCATCCAGGCTGTGGGACCCGGACCTGTCCTTAGTGTATGAGCTGGCTGTTTGGAACCTTGGGCTTACACAGGGACACATGCTCAGCCTGGGAGGAGGGGAGTGGACCTGCTTGTGCTGAATCCACCAGGTTTAAATGAATCCCCAGGGGAGTCTTGGCCCTGGAGGAGATGAGAATGGAAGGGAGGGGCTGGGGGGAAGGTGAAGGCAGTGGCGAGAGTGGGGAGGACAGGGGAACCCATGGCTGATACGTAAAATTAAAACACAAATGTAATAAATAAAAAAAATCAAACATAGCAAAAAAACAAAAATTGAGGACATCTACCTTAGCAGGTGTCCTCAAAGGAGAGTGATCTTCTCTCCCTCAGCAGCCATCAACTGCCAAGTGCCCTTCACCTAGGGTGATACCTTTCAGCATTCCTCACTCATTCATCCTGGAGTTTTGGTTGGTTTAGCCTTATGTAAATCTTGTGCATTGCTTCTCTGAGTTGATGTGTGTAACATCAATTTCACGCCCAGAAATGAGCATTTCACAGCTCTTCTTATTCTCTCGCCCCCTGGTCCATTATCTTTAAGTGGTAGGATGTTAGTGTAGAAGAATGAGCACTCAGAGTTGTTTGTACTCAGCACTTTGACTAGTTATGTGTCTGTGCATTTATCACTACTTGAAGCAAAAAGAAGCTTCTTGGACCAAAGTTGGAAGTAGCACAAATTTATGGTATAAACATAAATAAATAAAATGTGGTTTGACAGCAGAGTCATTTAATAAAACAACATTTGATTCCCTCCTAGGGCGTCAGATGTACTCAGTCGTGGGCAGGTTTACAGCACCAGGCATGAAATTCCTCCCATGGAGCAGGCATTGTAAGGAAGCACAATGAAATATATTTTCTAGACCTGTTTTTTAAACATTTTCATTATTTTAATTATGTGGATGTGTGTCTATGTGTAGGTGTGTGCCCATGAGTACAGGTACCCATGGAGGCCTGAAGAATTCAAACCCCTGGAGTTGGATTAAAGATGGTTGTGAGTGCTGAGAACTGAACTCAGGTCTTCCACAAGAGCAGTATACACTCTCAACTGCTGACCCATTTCTCCAGCACAACACTAAAGTATTTTAAATATACAGATTATATTGTTAACAACTGTTCTCAGAGGCCATACAGAATGAATTTGATCATTTCTATATACTTGAATGAAACATTATTTTAAAGAATATGTTCTATTCAGATCTCCTTGGATCATTTAAAATCTATGAAGCTTTGTAAATGTGACCCAAAGGATAATTTTATGTATACATGACAAACACAGCTCCTAAAGAGCTGTTACAAATAACACAAACTATCTATCATCTACCCATCTGCCTACATAATGTATTATTTAGGGGATCATTTTAGTCTTGGCTGGTTAAAATCATGTTATTCTGGAGAACCTTATTTTTTCAATTATTTAAAATTTTCTTGTGTATTTCACTACTGAATTAAAAATGAAGCTTGGAGGTGGTGATATGGCTCAGTGGTGAGTGATTACTATGAAAGCATCAGGACCTGAGTTTGAATCCCAACACTTATGTAAAAGCTGGGCATGGTCCCAGAATGCCTGTAATGTCAGTGTTGGGAAGTGGAGACAGGAAGATCCAGGGAGCATATTGGTCACCCAGCCTACTTGAAATAGCAAGCTTTTAGGGTCAGTGGGAGACTGTTTCTCAAGAGAGTAAGGCAGATATTGACAGAGAATGATCTGGACTGTCTTCCTCTGGTCTCTGTAGGCAAGCACATGTGTGGGTGCACACACACATACACAAACACACACATAAATGAAGTGCATAGATATGCTTAATCAATAGCTTTGATAAAATACTGGTGGGATGGCTCAGTGGGTAAATGTGCTTGTCACCAAGATAGATGAGCTGATTTCAATCTCCAAGACACACATAGTGGGAAGAGATAATTAACTCCCACAAATTGTCCTCTCATTTCCACATGCACACTATGGAGGTCCATGCACAAACACACAAAATGCTTGAAAAAACATTGATGTACATATTTTTAAAATTCTACAAAAAAACATATGAATAACTGAACCTAATTCTTACATTTCTAGAGAGACTTTATATAGCAACACATAACACCAAAAAACTTGGAAAAAGCCAGTAGTAGTAGCTTCTCAAAAAATGTTTTCATTCTTTGCCTTTTACAATTGGAGCCAGGTTTTATTATATAAGTTTGATGGGTTTTTGAAGCATAGCACTGAAGAACTTTTTCTAAGTAGGGATCAAAGGGCTCGACTGTTTCTGACAACATCAAACTCTAAGAGAGGATTTACAATGCCTCACCAGAACACTTTCCCCCAGAATGTGCACTTACGTGCTTTGTTGTGCAGCAAATCTCCAAGTATCTCTTAATGTTCATTGACACACCAGTTCTCTACATCTTGGGCATATCAATCATGTTTCTGAGTAAAATCTTGTTTTGATAATGTATCTAAGACCAAATATATGTCCTATGACAACTTGCGGTAGCTTTTGTGTAATGGTTGTAATTTTTCTTGTGAAATGTGCTCTACTGAATCTTCAATATTTATGTTCTGTGTTAGCTCTTATTCTTGAAGTCTGATGCACATTTTGTAGGCAAGAATATTTTACAATTTCCTTACAGTGAATAGTGAGCACATTTCCACTTTGTGTATCTACAAGATTTTGTATAACAGTATATTTAAAATCTATTTCAATAGGAATATGGAGATAAAATATGTTTTAGTAATTTTTGTCTTAAGTTTTGATCTTTAAAAGTTATCATGGAATAAGCTGGACACACAGAAAAATGAAAAGTAATGCAGGGAAGGTCTATTCTGGCTCTCTATGTCACTATGAAAAAACATTTCATTTCTTCAAACAGAGCAAATTCTTGGTCTTTCAGTCTAACTTCACCGGTTTTCTTGACTCTGTTTTCACTGATTCTCTATTTTATTCATGGTGTTGCTTTTTCAAATTCTGGGAGTCCTTGGGAGCTTAGAGGGAACTATAGTCATTGTCCTCTTTAATCGACATTGTATACAATCAAAATAATATCTGCCAGTTTAATTACTAAGATCTGCTAGTTTCTAGAGAATAATGCCTCCACCTTTTAGTTTCATTGTTACTTTAAAATATTCACATTGGAGGTGGAGAGGTGACTCGAGGGATAAGAACCTTCTCTGCTCTTTTGATAAATTCAGTGCCCACCACCTGTTCACAGCAGGTACTATGTATAACTTCAGGTCCAAGAGATCCAATGCCTCCTTCTGGCCTCCACAGAAACCATACTTCACATGGTACACATACATAACATAGGTAAACATTTATATACACAAAAAGTTAATATTAAAATTTTTAAATTAATTTAAAGTTAATATTAAAAATTTAAAATACCTTGTTTGCCAAACTGTTTTAGAGACCCTCCATGTTGAACATTCCATCTATGTGGATAGGTATCAATGGAGCCGATTGTACTATGAGCAAACTGTAGGTTAGAGAAGGTAACTTTTCTCTTTTTTATTCATTTTACATGGCAGGGGGAAGAAAAGGGTAAGCTAATGGCTGCCATACATTGCAATAGTTTGATGTTGGAAAAACAGCATGGTACAAGTGACTTTTGCCTGGGGCATAGGTCTGACCTTAAATAGTCTGAGACCTGATAAAGCAGTTTAGAAATACATCACTGTCCAATTGGGAGTTGCTGTGTTAACCACCATCTGCCACAAGAAGAAGCTTCTCTGATGAGGTTGAGTTACACACTGATCTAAATGGGATGTCTTTATCAAACCCCCTTTCTCAAGGCCCAGGGATCAATGCAGAAGTGGAGGTAGAAAGTTCATAATAGCCAAACGTGGTGGGAGACACTAAGGAAACAATGTCTTCTAGACCCAATAGGACCAACACATGTATGAACTCATAGAGACTATAGCAGAATGTACAGAGCATGCACAGATTCAAACCAGACAAAATCACAGCATGGAGAAGGGGAAGTAGACACAAAGTCACACACCTAACCAAGAAAGTTTATTTTATTTTATTTTTTTATTATTATATGTTTTAATTTTATACATCAGCCATGGGTTCCCCTGTCCTCCCCCCTCCCACCCTCACCCCTACCTTCCGCCCAGCCCCTCCCCTCCATTCCCATGTCCTCCAGGACCAAGACACCCCTGGGGATTCATTTAAACCTGGTGGATTCAGTACAGGCAGGTCCAGTCCCCTCCTTCCAGGCTGAGCATGTGTCCCTGTGTAAGCCCAAGGTTCCAAACAGCCAGCTCATGCACTAAGGACAGGTCCTGGTCCCACAGCCTGGATGCCTCCCAAACAGATCAAGCTATTCAATTGTCTCACTTATCCAGAGGGCCTGCTCCAGCTGGGGGCTCCACAGCCATTGGTTCATAATTCATATGCTTCCATTCGATTGGCTATTTGTCCTTGTGCTTTTTCCAATCTTGGGCTCAACAATTCACGCTTTTATAGTCTCTCCTCTTTCTCAACAGTTGGACACCTGGAGCTCCACCTGGGACCTGGCTGAGGATCTCTGCATCTACTTCCATCAGTTATTGGATGAGAGTTCCAGCATGACTGTTAGGGTGTTTAGCCATCTGATCACCAGACTAGGTAAGATCAGGCTTTCTCTCGACAATTGCCAGCAGTCTACAGAGGATGTATCATTGTGAATTTCTGGGGACCTCTCCAGCACTCTGCCTATTCCTGTTCTCATGTGGTCTTCATTTATCATGGTCTGTTATTCCTCATTCTCCCTTTCTGTTCTTGATCCAGCTGGGATCTTCCGCTCCCCTAAGCTTTCTTTCCCTCAAATCTTGCCCTTCATTACTCCCACTGTCATCCAGGTTGTTCATGTAGATAGCATCCATTTCTCTGTCATTGGGTGATCCCTGGGTCTTTCCTAGGGTCCCATTTTCTAGGTAGCCTCCCTGGAGATGTGTGGCAGTCTTGTCATCTTTGTTTTACATCTAGTATCCTCCTATGAGTGAGTACATACCATGTTTGGAGATCACTTTCTAAATATAACACCAGTAGCACAGACACTGAGAGAAATAATCAATCAATGGGACCTGTTGAAACTGAGAAGCTTTTGTAGAGCAAAGGACATGGTGAACAAGACAAAGCGACAGCCTACAGAATGGGAAAAGGTCTTCACCAACCCCACATCTGACAGAGGGCTGATATCCAGAATATATAAAGAACTCAAGAAATTAGACATCAAAATGCTCAACAGTCCAATTAAGAAATGGGCTATAGAACTAAACAAAGAATTCTCCACAGAGGAAGTTCAAATGGCTGAAAGACATTTAAGGACTTGCTCAACATCCCTAATTATCCGGGAAATGCAAATCAAAACGACTCTGAGATACCACCTTACACCTGTCAGAGTGACTAAGATAAAAAAAACACAGAAGACTGCTTATGCTGGAGAGGATGTGGAGCAAGGGGAACTCTCCTCCACTGCTGGTGGGAATGCAAGCTTGTACATACACTTTAGAAATCAATATGGTGCTTCCTTAGAAAATTGGGAATCCATCTCCCCCAAGACCCAGCTGTAGCACTCTTGGGCATATACCCAAGGAATGCTCAATCATACCACAAGGGCATTTGCTCAGCTATGTTCATATCAGCATTGTTTGTAATAGCCAGAACCTGGAAACAACCTAGATGACCTTCAACTGAAGAATGGATAAAGAAAATGTGGTACATATACACAATGGAGTACTACTCAGCAGAGAAAAACAATGACATCATGAAGTTTGCAGACAAATGGATGGATCTAGAAAAAAATCATCCTGAGTGAGGTAACCCAGACTCAGAAGGAAGAAAGTATTTTTAATTGATACCTGCTGGGGAGGAGAATTTCAGTTTTCTCTTGTGGAATGACACTGGGTATATTAACCACACCAGGCGGAGGTGGCATGAAACTACATGAAAAAGATGTGTGTGTGTGTGTGTGTGTGTGTGTGTGTGTGTGTGTGTGTGTGTTGTCTGTGTGTATTTGTTTCATTTTACTTAGTTTTTTTTGGTTTTGTTTTTAATTTTTGGTTCTTCATTTATAAGAGAGAAGAACTTGAGTTTAGGTGGATGGGTGAGGTGGTGATGATGTGGGAGGAGCTGAAGGAGGGGAAAAGTATTAAATATATTTATGATAATATTTAATAAAAAGGAAGGGAAAAGGATATTAGAAGTTATTTGAGGAGTCAGAGGTGGTGTTTTGTGCCCATAACCCTAGGATGAGGGGGTCTGAAGAAACATGATTGGGAGATTACAGCTAAATTGGACTTTCTAGCAATTTCCAGGCCAGTCTAGAGCACATAGAAAGATCCTGATTCAAAAATCAAATCAAACTTAAAGATAAACAAATTAAAAAGCTGATTGACTCTGCCAGAGGAGACAGAAGCTCTTCCATATAACCTGATGATGCAAGTTTTTGAAGCAGTTACTGAAAATAAAGTCATAATAGTAGTTTGGAATATAACCAGTTTTTTTTTTTTTTGTAAACTATGATATTTACACATTGTTTTACTCTGTTTGCCTCTTGATTTTATATATTTTTTGATGACAGTCACCTCTCTGATGTGATATAGTTCATTCTTCACTGACCAGTATCTAATGTATTGTCTCAATAATTATATTATATGTGTATAATAATGTGTTTTTTAAAAGTATTCTCACTTTCATGGTTTTACAGTAAACTATTTTTATGAATTTTAGGTAATTATTGATATACTATGATACACATCAAATTGTGATTTCTTTTTTTTTTTTAAGGAATAAATTTATTAGTCCAAAGCAGAATACACATCATCATGGAACAGTCAATTCATTTATAAGACCCAATGTAAATTAGCTTGTGGATCAAGGCTTTTCCCTCTCTCCCTAAACATTTACTGTTTATGTAAAGATGGTCTTCCTGATCCATGATCCATAAATTATCAGTTTAATTTTTTATTTATCTTTTAGTTTTTAAATTTTATAATTAATTTAACTTTATATATCAGCCACAGATTCCCGTGTCCTCTCTCCTCCCTCCTTCCTCCCCCCCCCAGCCCTCCCCCCAATCCATTCCCCATTTCCATATTCTCCAGGGCAAGGACTCCCCTGGGGATTCAGCTCAGCCTGGTAGATTCAGTCCAGGCAGGTCCACCAATTGTCAGGAAAAATCAGGACACAGTAAAATCCGTCTTTTGTTACCGGCTAAAGTTAAGTATCTGGAGAACAAGGCTCCTGACCCCACGGGCAAAAGAGTCATCTGTGGCAGTTAAGGTGTGCCAGGAAAGAAAAGCCCGAAAATGAAATTGCCAAAAGCTGGCACTCACTGACTCCTAAAAGCTGTTGGGTCCCTGTTTTAAGTGAAAAAGGCCACGGGCTAGCGAATGCCCTGCCCATCAACAGCCTTGTCCTTGTGCTGCCTAGAAAGACAACCAGTCAGCTGCCTGCCCCCAGTACAGCAAGCTAAGACCTCCAGCAAACCTAGGCTTGGCTACAGACACAGCAAGGAACCCAGAACTCAGCAGGGAAGTGATCAGTTTCATTCCTTCTGGACATCAGAGCCATTGACTCAGTCCTGGGAGTTTTTAGGATGTCACTCCTCCTTTCTATTGTCGGGTACAGAGGACAGCCTTACTTATCTCACCAGATTTAATTGTACTTTCAGAGTTACTTAATGAGAAGGATTTCCAACAAGATAAGAGCTCATTGTCTCACTTTAAAGTTACTACCTGTGTTTCTCATGTGCATACAGACAGGGCCATGATCTTTGCCTTGTCCCTAATTCAGAAAAATAAGTTCTCTTGCACTCTCAAGCTCCAGAGGACACAAGGATCCACTGCCTTGTCACCAATTCCAGAGGAATAAGGTATCACCCCTTTCCCAACTAGGGCCACATAGAGCCGGAGGCAAAAGGGACCATCAAAATATCCAGGCGGTAAGGATATAACAATCTATCACTGTTCAGTACTCAACAACTGATCACCTGTGTATCCCAAATGCTAAACTAACAAAACAAGCAGGTGCCTTAAATAAACCACCTCAAATAAGGCTTGTCTCAGGTAAAAAAAACAAAACAAAACAAAACAAAAAAACAAGCAGAGTACTAAAACATCACAGCCACCTTTTTAACATGTCTCCAACCAGACAGGCCAGATCTACCTCAGATAAATGTCAACTCCAAAAACAAAATAATAATGAGTCTTTTCTCTAAGCTTTTTATGTCACCAGTGTTTTGTCAGATAGAAGGTTCCCAGCCACACCATGGAGGACGGACAGCTGCAGGATCTCATCCAAGGACCAGCCACACCATGGAGGATGAACACAGCTACAGGATTTCATCCCAGAACTTCAGGAGACAACTTCCCCATCTCCCCCCAAGAACCAATCAACGTCCACCATTCAGCCTGAAGCAGTCTTTGAGAGAAACGGTGTCCCATACCCATCTATCCACATTTTTTTTCTTTTTTAAAACATGAGAGTCGGGGATGATAGATAATTACATGTCCACACGGTTGGGCTTGCCCGGCGAGCCGCCTAACTATTTCCGGTTCAGAATAGCCATCTCCGGGTCAGACATCTTGCGGGACTGTGACTCTGTGGCTTTACGTGGTTGTGTAAAGCGCGCGCGCAGCCATGTAATCTACACGCATGTGTGGAGTACCCACAGGAGTTCCTATACGCATGCATGGCCCAACCTTTAAAAAGCCAGTGCCATCTTGCATGAGTCTCTTTTCTCTCTCAGTCCCCCCTGCCCTTATCTCCTCACCCACGTGTGTTTCACGCAGGCCTGTCACCTCTATCCTCTTTAATAAAACTCTTCTGTGGTCTTGTCGTGTTTGGGACGTGTTCCTAGCGCCTCTGGACGTGTTCTTAGCGCCTCTGGACGTGTTCCTAGCGCCTCTTAAATACTAACAATGGTCACAACTACCAGAGTTACAAAGAGCTTTATTAGAAGGAAGGAAGGAAGGAAGGAAGGAAGGAAGGAAGGAAGGAAGGAAGGAAGGAAGGAAGGAAGGGATAAGATGGAGGAGAGCCAGGCCTGGAGAGAAAGAAAGATGGTGGGAGCAGAGTAGAGCAGGGGTGGGGTGGGGAGAGAGAGGAGAGAGAGAGAGAGAGAGAGAGAGAGAGAGAGAGAGAGAGAGAGAGAGAGAGAGAGAGATTTCGCTGTCCAGCTTTTTAAGGCCAGTACTGTATGCCAGCGCCCACTGATAACGAAAGATGCAAGACCCCGTGATGTGCATGTGCAGGAGTGAGGGCAGGATCCCAACAGCGCACGCCTTTAATCCTCGCACTCGGAGGCACAGGCAGGTGGGTCTCTGGGAGATGAGCAGTAATGTGCATGTAACATGCAGGTTTATATTCTGCAGTGTTCATAAGCAAGAGAGAAGTGTGGTTGTTCTTTCTTCAATAAATGATATCTCTGTGGTTTTTATAAGTTACTTTCACAAAAGAGATTTTACTTGTTTGATGGAGTAGATGTTAAATGGGGTTTTGAATGTTAGCTAAATTGCACACGCTCCATTAAAGACAATGAGTGGGGTCCTTTCATTAAAAAAGTACTGATGCCTTGGAAAACTAAACCCTAATGATCTGATAAAATTTCCCTTTCTGTATTTGAAAGCTTCATTATCCCCCTTGACTTCTTTCCCCTCTTATGTGAGTATGTGGCCATGAACAGCTTCTAGTTCCCATGGTGACTTCTGCATGTACAAACTGCATTTAATCCAGATGAATTAGGATGTAAGATGTCCAGAGACAATGAAACCATTTCGAGGAGTAGAGAAAGCATATTTATACACTTTGGGGATGTCACCAAGAAATTTTGCTAGACTGTGTAATTGGTTAATAGTGAAGAATCAGTTTTGGCAAGACTTAATTTACTGTAAGAATGGTACTAATAACAATATTTCAAAGGATTATAAAGCATTTTTCTTATAAAAGTTGTACATTTTAACAGATTGTTGTAACAGATGGAAATATGATATTCACTACTATAATTTACATTAACATGTTACAATGCAGATTTGCCTTGATTAAAAAAAAAAAACAACCAAAGAACAAAAACAAAACCCAAATCACTTCACTCTCTGTTCACTTTATTTAACTTAAACTTGATTTGATTTAGTCAATTAAAAGAAAAGAAACCAGGTATGAAGACTACTGGAGCAAGCTTTTGTGCAAGACTTCATATTCAAAATTTTTATTCATAAAATCAATGATCTCTTTTTGCCAAATGTGTCTCTTTCTTTTATTATGAAATTGCTGCTTACTGAAATAGAACTGTGAATTATGTATTGCATCTGTTCGAGGAAACAGGGTAACATTTAAGCATCTGTTTGGTATGGTCGCACATGTTTGCATCTGCACAGAAACTTCCTATTCCTTTAATCCTGTGCCCTCTCTTTAATGGAGTTAATTAAAAGGTTTTTTTCCCCATTGTAAGTACAGCACAGATTTCACCACACATGACACTGATTATGGTTTCAGAGTCAGTCTAATCCAAGCATTTTCTTACCAATGGTGCAGATACTTCTGGATTTATGATGGAGTTAAATCCTGATAAACCCACTAAGTTGAAAATGAATGCAATACATCAAACGGCAATTCTTTAGAGTGTTTCTTCCTTTCCTTTGCAATCAGGTGTTGGCTAGAGCTGCGCCTCATCAAGTATTATGAAAGAGTATCATAGTATATTGCTAAGATCCACACTCAATGTTTATTTGCTGTTGAATGTCTCTGGCTGTTGTACCATCATAAACTAAAATAAAAATTGAGCCACTGTAAATCATGGCTCATCTGTATTTGAATTATTGAGAGAATTGAGGGAACAGAAACTTAATGGAGTGTGAAATAAATATATATATGCACATGTAGATATATATTTGACTTTGGTTTACTTACTGATCTGTCATTACCTAAATATTGATTTAAACATAGTTTTTCTGACTTGAGGTTAAGAAGTTTCTAACATTACTCTGCTCAGTTTAAAATCAAAGTTCCTTTGAGTGACAGAATTATATGATGATGTCATAGTCTAATTATAACAGCCTTTTATCAGTGAGCTCACCTTAATGCATATAATAAGGAGCTGTTAGAATTTATTAAGTAAAAAAATGAAAATCCTTTTGCAGTTTATTGCTAACAAAAATGTATATAACAAAACCTATACATTGTTTTTTTCTATTGTATATAAACTCACTTTTAATTATATCATTATTAATTTTTAGATTTGAATCATTTTTATTATCAAAATGAAGCAAGATTTATGAATGTTGATGTGAAGAGTTGCATGTATGAATCAGAATAAGACCAAGAAAACTGGTCAGTACATCCAAGTCAGTCTCCCATGTGATCTGAGTTTAACTAAGATCTGCATAACTCCAGGATAATGTGCAATGCTCATAGCACTGTATATAGGGGAGTTATTAGTAACTGCCAATATAGGAAAATATTTTCATGAAACACAACTCTTAAAGATTTGAACCAGAGATGAAGTGTGCACTGTATAATCTTAAGAAGATAAAAACAGCTCTATGCCTTGAGCCACATAGTATTTCTGTTTAAAAGTCATATTTTATACAAATAGAAAAGGAACCCCCACAGTATCAATTAGTGCAGAAGCAACTCTTTAAGGTGTTGCTAAGAAATTATTTAAAGTATATATTTGCAGAATGAACAAAACATCAGAAAATGGAATAAAATATGTTTTTCTAGGCACCAGACTCTAGAATATGATCCAGAGAAAATGGAGGGGAAATAATTTGAGGCTTTGTTCCCTCAAAGAAATGTGGGCCAGTGTAGTTATGACTGAAGGATGTCTGAAGACAGAATTCCCAAATCAAATTATCTCTACAAGAGGAGAACCTGTCTAAAATGCATTACCAATGTGTTGTGGGGCAGCACCACACCACCGACAGTGAACTGGGGAGAGCTAAAGAAAGAAGCTAACCAGTTTGGAGGACCACATACTCCAATTGAGCACAAAACAAGTTGTAACAATTATGATTACATAAAAATATGTTTAAGGATTTTGTACAGTGATGAAGACATGACTCAGCAGCTAAGAGCACTGACTGGTCTTCTAGAGGACATAGGATCAATTCCCTGAATCCACATGGTATCCTAACAACCATCTGCAACACCAGTGCGAGGAGACCTACACCCTGTTTTGACCTCCTTAATCACTGCACTCACATGGTGCATATACACACATGTAGGAAAAATAATCATACATATAGAATAAAAATAAATAAATATTAGAAAATGAATTTCACATAGGTATGCAATGTTTTGGTCAAGTGCCCCGCCCCCTATTTTATTTCCTCAGTTCAAATTTCTCCCCTATTCCTTCTGTACTATCCCCCAAAACTTACAGGTTCTTTGTTTATTTTTCTCACTGTGTTCACTCAGTCTTGCCAGTATCTGTATGTGTAAGGTCATCTTCTGAAGCATAGGTGGCCTCTCAGGAGCAAGATTCTCAAAGAAAACCTAACTTTCCCTTTCCCTACAGTCATCAATTGCCACCAGTTCCTCATGTAACAGTGGGTCTTTGTGACTGCCTCTGCCTTAACCATATTGGGATTTTTGTCTAGCCTAACCCTGTCTGTGATGTCAGAGGTGCTATGAGCCCCTGAAGTGTATAGAATACACTTATTTTTTGGCAGTCATCCATTGCCTCTAGCTCTTATATTCTGTTCCTCCCTGTTGTGTGATGATTCTCATAGCTATTATTCTTATGAAAAAAGAAAAAAGACTTCAGTTAGGAATGTTATGGGTGGTTTTAGATAAATGGGCAAATGTCTATTACTGTATGCAATGCATTTCTATATGGATAGATGCAGTCTGTATGCGATATGGGAAGAATGATGGGAGAAGGGACTGGAGGTCTTAAGGTTGGTGCTATGAGGAGACAATACCTGTGTTGTTTTAGGTGAATGAAAACTGTCTTGTATATTATATAATAATTTCTTCTTTCCTCATTCCTACTTATATTTTTTCTTTTTACCTTATTCCCTATGTTCTTCAGATTTATTTCCTTGACAAATATCAGAGAGAAATAATTGAAAGCAGAAAAGAGAAAGGAGAAAGAAAAAGGAGAAATATTTTTAAAATTGTGTATATGTATGTGTGTATGTGTTTTTTTTGTATGTTTATCTGTGTCTGTCTGTGGAAATGCAGTCATGGATATGGAGTCAGATGACAGCCTCAAATGTTAGTCATTATTTTCCACGCTTTTTGAGGCAGGTTTTTTTTTTACTGTTCTAGTGTTTAGTCCAAGAAAATGGCCGAGAATGTTAGGGATTCTTCTGTATTTGCTTTTCATCTCCATTTCAGGATTATAGATTCTTTGTACCACATGCCTGGCTTTTATGTGGGTTCTGGGGGTTCAAGTTCAGGTCTTCATTCTTTTGCAGCAAGCACCTTCATGACGCCATCTCCCCAGACTAGAAGGTCTTATTTTGAATCAGTAGTTCTGTTCATTTGTAGTTGGCTCCATATATTTTGGACCTAAGGTGAGGAAGAACAAAATGGCAAACTGGAGGTAATGTGGCAGAGCTACTTATATGAAAGCCAGAAAGCTGAAAGAATAAGAGGAAGGGACCAGGGCCAAGATACATCTTTCAAAGGAATACCCTATACTTCCTTCAACTACATTCTGCCTTCCATAGTTCATTATATTCTATTAATCCATTTAAAATTTGAATCCATTGATGAATTAAACAATTGATTATACCAGAACTTCATAATCTAATCATGGAATTATGGAAATGTTCATATACCTAGAGAGGTGCTGCTAGTCTTCCAGGCATCTCTCATTTAAAACCAGTTGACCAAGATTAACCATCACATCTTTGCACAGTTCCTTTTCCAGAACAGAGCAAGGGCTGAATAAATTCTTGCCTCTTTATTGATGTTTGTATAATCCCCTCCAATTCACCTTGATTCCTATGATGACATGCTGCCCATTTCTTCTATGATTTTTTTTAATGATTGGCCAAAGGTAGTTAGTTATTTTGAGCTCCCTGGAAAAGAAATGTATAAGTATTATTGTAGGGCAGAAACCAGAGAAATCTGCTCAGACTTGGGCTGAAGCCAATAGAAAGTCGTTATTACCTGGCTGACCACTATACTGGTGTGTTTAGGATCTCAGTATAGTACTTAGCCTTTCTCAGGGTGAGCTTTTAAGCACACACACACAAAATGTTCTGGGTTGACATACTTCAGTTAGCCAGAACAGTTAGCCAGGAGCAGAACTACAGAAGCCAAAAAGCCAGGTTAATACATTTAGAGACTTTCCCAGGACTATGGACTTTGATGGATTAGGTCTTTGTTTTCATTTTAGCAGGTGATGCTGTCTACTTGCTGAGTTTTACATCCTGAATGGCACTTCTATCATGGGTTAGTTGTGCTAAGGTTACAGTATAATCTGGGTGTATGCCACTTAACCAGGAATCATTTCTAGCTCAAGGACAGACACATTCAGAGACTGTGTTTGCTTGGAATGTCTGTCACAACAATTAGAACATCTCAATTGGTTACTTTTTTCTATCACATTATATGTGGTCTGATATTTCAGGCTATGTCTTGAAATATAATCCTTCATAGCTGATTTCTCCTATAAGGCAGCTAATACAGTAGTAGGCCATCAGATAGACCTTTATTATCTACATATTTGAATGTGAATAATGCATGGGAATGGAATGGTGAATTCCTGTGTGCCTGATGAGGAACATGAAGGTCTATTTTCAAGAAGATAGTACACAGACATCTTGTAGTTGACCAGTTGGCAGTTTTGTGTATTAGTAAGTCACTTTTAGTTAATCTTAAAAAGATATAAGATAGTGGGATCAGGATGGCAAATACATGGAAGAAATGTGGCTTTAAGGAAAGTTTGGTGGACTTTATTTGACAGTATTAAAAGATAACTGGAAAAGAATGGTTCAGGGGACCAAGGTGAATAGATGAATATGTGTGTGCTTGCATTTGCACATGAATGTTATGAGAGTGGAGTGATGTTTCTAGAACTGGCTATGGTATCTATCTGTAAATATTTGCTAACTGGTATCTTGATGAGGGATTGCATTGCTTAGTATATCATAAATAAAGAACATTTCTTACTAAGTGGTATTAATTAAGAGTTCATTAGTTTTTGTTGTTGTACAATGTAAAGAAAGGCTGACATGCTTATCATGATCTTAGGATGGAATATTTAGATGTAGTTGGACAGCTACATGTATGGATGATGATGGGGCATGTTAAGACATGGGCCTTGATATCAGGCAAGTCCTGACTTGAATATTTGTCCTTCTGTATGCTAGCTTTATGATTTTTGATAATCAGCAATTCTTAGCCTCATTCTCCAATTCTAAAATATGGGGATAATGTGCACTGGGCAAAGAACTTCCTGTGTGCTATAGAGGAGGTAATTGTGAAATTATTCAGCATAAGAAATTTTATACTTAAAGTGTAAAATGTGAAAAATTATCCCTCAAACTAGCTAGTTTTACCTCTTATATATTGCTTGTCACTATGAACAACATGAGAGCATTGTTAGAATTTTTATTTATTTATTTATTTATTTATTTATTTATTTATTTATTTATTTATTTATCTGTCTATCTGTCTATCTATCTATCTATCTATCTATCTATCTATCTATCTATCTATCTATTTATATTTTATGTGTATAAGGGTTTTGCCTGAATGCATGTGTACCATATACATGCTTGGTGTCTGCAGATGTCATTAGAGGATGTTGGATCCTTGAAACCAGAGTTATAGATGGCTGTGAGCCACCATATAGGTTCTGGGAACTGAACTGGAGTCCTTTGCAAGAGCAAGTGCTATTAACCACTGCTCCATTTCTCCAGCCCAGTGGTTGTTAGGCATAAGATTATGCTCTACAGAATAGTTTTACCTATATAGTCACTAATTTGTGGCTTTCCAGAAGATATTTAAGTTCAAGCACAGAACGTATATGATGCTGTGGGAAGTACCATTCATTTAAAGCCAAAGCCATTTAAATACTAAAGAGAATTTTCCAATGCCTAGAAATAAATTACTTGGATGAAAAAGCACAATTTTAAGTTAGGTATAATCTATAGAGCTTACAAAATTATCAGGGCTCAAGATCTGAATTTTTGCTGTTCTTGACTCAATCAGATTTTGGTCAGCTGCATCAGTAAAGGAGTTTCTTATTGGATTTTACACAGCACGCAGAACTTCATGGGGGAGAACCAAGGAGCCTTAGGAGTCTGGCACCCACGACTGCCCAATCACACTTGGAGACTTTGACAAAAGAGGTCATTTCAGGGGCTGATCCCTGCAGGTGACAGTTGGGATTGGGTAAGAGGAGCCCTGATTTTGATTCTCTTCAAACCAAATGCCTTTACTGCCTCATTTTCTGGGAGATAAATTCCCTAGTGTACAGCTAGCCATAACATCTTCCAGTTGCAAAGTCAACTTCTGTGGCACACTTGATTAGAAAACATTAGGTGATATTTCTGTGCCTGAGGTGCAAAGTGTTTGAAAATGCAAAAGACTGGACTTAAATTGAGAACAACAACAACAACAACAACAACAACAACAACAACAACAAAACAATGTATGGGAAGAGAAGTAAAAGCATTTTAGCTGTCATGTGTGGTTCACTTCAGCCTCTGTCCATTCTCTTTCTCTTTGTTGTTAAGTTTTATGTGCCTGTTGGAAGCACAGATGACTGTTGCTCACATAGCTGCTGGGAAACAGTAAAAATTTCTTGCACATTATTGAAGCCGTGAAGTCCTTTCAGGGCTGTCTTCTTCTTTTAATTAGAAGACAAGAAGGAAATTGAATGTTTCTGCAGGCTTTGCCTCTAGTGCTCTGAATGAGGCAAATGGAACTCACAGCAGAGAATTTTAATGCTGTGTAAGATGCCTTTGGTTACATTTTCTTACAAGTCAGTATTTGGAGAGTTAACTCATAAATGATTTAGTTATTTTCACCCAATACTAAATATTTGAAAACTTGGGTCCAATTTAATATACCCTTGTTGAACATCCAAGTGATGCCCTTTGCTGCTCTCCACATCATCCACTGGCACCGAGAGAACACAATTTTTTTTCTGCTGCAATAAAATTCCAAGCTGTATATTTTATTATTCAAGAAGAAAATGGAAAATGCAATTGTTCATATTAAACCCATCTAATTTTGACAACATTTTGATGGTCTTTTGAATCAAGGTATACTTACTTTTGACACAAAATAATGGAACATTGTCATAAAAGAAAACATAAAATTAAATAGATATGAATAATCTCACCAATCACTCTACCTATATATTGAATAAAATGTACTGACAGCATGTCTGTAATTTTAAACTATACTCTGCAGAACATTGTAGAGATACTGGGCATGAGGATTTTGGAGATTTTTAATCCTTGCCAAGTCATATTTAGGCACTCATTTTTCATATACACAAGTTTTAATCTTGTATTTATTACCTCATTACTTTCTTGTAAACATTAATGGCTTTTAAAGAATATCACATTTAGGTACATAGAAGCAGAAACAATCTTAATGAAATGAGAAGCTCTCATTACCCCTTTTCTGTTCTTAATTTTCATTTAAAACTATTTTTGAACTCAATAATTTTTGATTAACAGTAATTCTAATCAACTATTATCAGTGCTAATGTAGAGATATTTCAAAATGGATAGATTAAAATAGAAATTAAATAACATTTTCAATTTCCAGGAATATCTATTTTTGTGTGGGTGCAATATATGGAGGAGTTCATTTGGCCTTATAGTCATTCTTCCTGTGATGGTTGTCATGGGGTAAGGTGGCAAAGGTGGCAAGATTTCTATTTTTCCCACATGACTACTACAATGGTTTTGTAATTTGTCTATAGCACAAGTGTTGTGGATGTCCTCATTTCTAGTAGGCTTGGATGAAAGTGTTCTATGTTGCTAGGACAGGATCTATTTAGAAGCAATTGGGATTGGAGAAAAGGAGTCTTCATACTCATAATACAGAGCTGTACAAATAGACTAGAAATGTGTAGTTTATATTGGGTAACTTCTTGATGTGTTGGATGCATTTCCTAGAAGATCATATTTTAGAACCTTGGTTCTAAATTTATCTGTTAAATTGATCTAAAGACAAGTCCTCTGGGAAGTAGCAAGTTAGATGAGTCATGAAGGTATAATCCTTGCTGTGTGATGCTCTCTACAAATTTTTGCATGTGCACATGTGTCCATTATGGGTAAATGTTCATGCACGTTTACATGTGCATGTGGGTGAATATGAATGCATATGTATATGTACGTATGTGTGGAGGCCTAAAGTTGACTGGGTGTCTTCTCTATTGTTCTTGACTTGATTTACTGAATGAAGCATACTCTCTCTAAAAAGATCTCAATGATTCTGGCTTGTGCAGTTAGCCAGTTTCCCACATGGATTTCCCTGTCTCTGTTTTAAGTGCTGAGATTACAGGTGGCCATCACATAACCTAGCATTTTACATGGTTTCTTGAGATGCAGGTAAGTCCTCAAGCTTGTGCCATAAGCACTTTATCTACCAAGCTGTCTCTCCAACCACCTCTGCAATGTTTTGATATAGTAAGAAGAGCTCACATATGGAGCAGATGCAGGTATCATGCTGTTAGGCTTCCCAGATTCTAGAACCCTACCTCTATCACAATACTGATAAAGTTTTGGTATATAGATTTTGAAGAACATATTTAAAAAACAGAATGGAGCCACTGTTTATCCAGAATTCTAGGTCCAAATAACAGAACTCCAAACTCTTTCCATCCTTTCATGTAACAAATCCATCACCAATCATGATGGAATGGGGCCACGAGATAAAGGACAGACTATTCTAAATAAGACAAATCTAGTATTCAACTCATTTTGTTATTATTAACTGAATATACACTGTATGCCAGATCCTTTGCAGAAGACACTCCTATGCTATAATAGAGAGGCATAAAAATTAATCAGTACGATTGAATGCCATAAATACTGTAATGCAAATCTGATCAGATGAGAAAAAAGATGAAGTGGAAAGTGATTATATGTGCTAAAATGGAAGTAGTATTTGTAGGGGAGGGATTCTGAAAAGAAATCTTCATGTGATAGAAGCTTGATGTAAGGCTTTTCTACTATAAGTGTCACTAGGTCAAAAGTTGGCTCAAAGTTCTTTTGTTCATATATTTGATAAATTTTCAGGTACTTTTTTTGTAGCTTAGGCTGATCTTGAATTCAGGAACTTCCTGCCTTATCATTTTATAGGCAGGAACTCAAGCAGGGAAGAAACCTGAAGGCAGGAGCTGAAGCAGACTATCAAGGATTGTTGGTTACTGGTTTGTTCCCAAAGGAATGCTCAATCTGCCCACAAAGAGCTGGACTCTCACATATCAGTCTTTAATAAAGAAAATGTCCCACTTGTCAGTAGACCAATCTGATAAAGGCATTTTTTCAAGTGCAGTTCCCTCTTCTTCAAATTGACAAAAACTAAGGAGCACAGCCCTCCATGGACACCCATTGTTTGTAGTTTGACAGGTTGGGAGTTTCTGAGTTATCTGCTATTCATTTAACAGATGCATCTTTTAAAAGGGTCTTGCTAGGCAACCCTACCTTGGAATTTACTCTGTAGATTACCCCAGCATTGAAGGAACTTGTGGCAATCCTTCTGGCTCTGCTGTCTTAGAGCTGGGATTACAGGCATGTGCCAGCATATCTGGATTGAAATGATTCTTCAGAAGCACTTAGATACTTTCTACAATCTATGGACACAGATATTGGTAGTACTTACTATACAGTGACACAGGTAAGGCTGGGATGAAGTTCTGAGCAAAAGAGATTACATAGAGTACAGAGGACCAGAGAGCCTTAAAAATCTAGGAACTGGGAGTTTTGAACTATAGAAAGGAGAGAAATAATTTTTTAAAAATAACCTGGGCTAGAAAATTAAGTTTTGGCTTTAATCTGTCTGATAAATAAAGGTAGCAATGAGGTTAAGCTCTGAAAAATAGAATAAAATTTATCTTCTAGGAATTTCATTGATATACTAAGGAGCAGTCTGAATTTTATGTAATCAGTATGGAAATTTGGCCAACAAGGGAGAAAATATACAGTAAAAATCCTCCAAATATGAAGATAGGATGATCTTCTGAGTCACCCCCACCCCCACCCCACAGAAAAAGCCATTGCACCATTTCTTAGCTACAGAACCCTAATTGAGTCTGCCAAATACACATTAGATTTGACTCAGAAATTTGACCTTGGGAGTAATTTGTAGGACTTAAGTAATTGTTTTGTGGAATGAGTTTCAGAATGATATTTAAGGAATAGTGTAACTGTTGATACATTAATCTGAATGATCTTTGTTACAATGCTGGAAAAGCTTTTCCTCAAGGTGAAACAACACACAGCAAACAAATTGCATTGACTTCCTAAATGTCAGCAAAGTATAGATGCCCAATAGGAGTAAATAGAAAGAAACTTAGAATAATCAATTTTTGATTTTGCTTTTAAAAAATCCATTGAAATTGCTTTTTAGCAATTTGCCTTTTATTATTAATCTTTCAAAAATACTATTTTCTATTATAAAATTTCTTTTGAATCCAAGAGAAAAAATAGATCTAATGTGCCTTAGAATTATACCATTAGAAATGTTATCAATTTGTATCCCCATGGGCCTGGAGGGGTAGCTAGCACTTTCCAGCACCTATATGGTGATTCATAACCATCCATTACCCAATTTCAAGGGGATCTAACACAGACACATATAGTACACATACATGCATACTGGCAAAACATTCATATACATAAAGTATAATAAATCTAAATTTTTAAAAAAAAAATGTATCCCCAGCTATATCAAGTAATTTTCTCTAAGAATGAAAAATACTTAGGACTTATAAAAGCAAATCTCATTAGTTCCCTCTTATTAAAACCTGGGTATTTATTCTTGTACTATAATTGTAAGGCAGATGGTATTATATTCTAAGAAAATATTTCAGGTTGTTTAATGAGTCAAGAATATTAAATATATTAAACCCTGCTAATTGATATCGAAACTTAAATTCTGCTAGTGAGTGATTATTGCTTGGAGGGAACAGATTCTCTGAGGATTTAAGAACTATAGTCTTTCAACACCAAGGAAGATGCTCTTAGCTCTCAAGTGACCTGACATACACTAGTTTAGCAAAATTATCCTGTTCAGGATTCCTAAGTTCATCCATAAATTCTGACAGTTCATATCTTGAACTTAATGGAGTGTTTAAGCTGTGACATTATTTTAGGGTTGCAAAGAGACTAATTTTTTTTTTTATTCTAAGGAGCCAGCAGTATTTCCAGAGAAAAACAGTCAATGTTATTTGCTCATATTTCATACAATCATCTAACTAGGCTGTGAGACATCCTTTCCCATGTCAGATTTTCCCTTGCTTTTTCCTTTACAGTCTCCTGTTAAAATAATTTCCATCTTTAGCCCTTCTTTTCTGATCTACAAACAGGTTCACAATGACCTATCTCAAGATTCTTTACTCCCTAGAGTTCATTTCTGCCTCACCCTTCTCTCCTTTTCCATTGCTAAAAAAATTGTTTTTCCTCAATTTCTTATATTCTAGAGAAATAAATTTCATCTAATTGAGGTATTCAAACTGAGTTTTATTGATTTCTTTACCATCAAGGTTCTCCTTTGCTCATCACATAATCTATACATTCTTATAATTGAATTTTGATCGCCTGTTTTTGATATTATAATATAATTATACCACTCTGTCTTTTCTCCCTCCACATCCTCTCACCATATACCATCCCACAGACTCTTCCTCTATACCTACCCTTTGGGTCTTTGGATTGTAGGTTGGTTGTCATTTATTTAAAGGCTAATATCCACATATAAGTGGGTATGTACCATATTTATCTTTCTAAGTCTAAGATACCTCACTTAGGATGATTTTTCTATCTCCATTCATTTGCCTGAAAATTTCATGGTGTCATCTTTTTTAACAGTTGAGTAACACTCTATTGTATAAATTTTCTTTACTCATTATTCTATTGAAGGACATCTAGGTTATTTCCAGTTTTTAGGTATTATGAATAGAGAAGCAATGAACATTGCTGAGTAAGTGTCCTTGTGGTAGGATGAAGTGTCCTTTGAACATATGCCCATGAGTATTATAACTGGATCTTGAGATAGATTGATTCCATCATCTCATGTATCATCACATGTAACACTGCTGAGTATAACCTTATACTAGTTACTCTTATAAAATATGCATTGCTGCCATGTTTAAATGCATTTAATTTACATGTGCTTCCACAATACTCATTTTATTTCATTTGAGTTGATGCTTAGTACTTCACATAGGGCTGTTATTCAATTGGTACACATGTTTATGGTCATAGCAGTTACTCAAATATAAAATTGAGGCAAAAGACTACTTGCCATGTCCAGTTCCTTAAATCTAGACTTCTAGTCTCCAAAATCATGGACTGATAAAGTTTTAGTGACTATAAATTACCTAGTTTATGGTGTTTTGTTTGATCTTTAAGAAAAGACCTGAGATCATCCTTCCTGTGGTAAGCTCTTCCTCAAAACTTTAGCAGACTCATGTACAGTTCACACATGTCTGAAGAACAGATGATTGATCTGCCTCCCAGCTGAGCTGCTCCAATTCCCACACCCTGGTCCCTAGCATATCGCTTGGCATTCTCTTTGACCCATAGGCCAGGTAAAGCCCAGAGACAAGGTAAAGCTCCAGGTAAATATCCCCACTGCCTGTTAACACTACTTAAAGCCCACCCAACAATTCCCGATTGTACCCCCTCCTCTGGCATACATACTTCTGCCTACATCATTGGAGGAAGACTAAAGTTTACTGGGGGCCAGGATGGCC